>NC_133330.1:174481009-174517162 GCF_042186555.1 Aquarana catesbeiana
GAGGGAAGGCATTATATCCAAATCTATGAGAGAGGGGGTAGTGGTATTAATTTATAAGAAGGGGTGATAACATGGATATTTGAAATTGGAGGCCTATCTCCTTACTAAATTCAGACTACAAGGTCTTTGCAAAGATGGTGGTGAGGAGATTATCTAAGGTCATTAGTAGGATGGTTGGCGACATGCAGGCCTGTGCAGTGCCGGGTCGAATGAACTCGGAGAATTTAATTTTAGTTAGGGATATAATTAATTTTTGTAAAGATAGGAATAAATTTATTATCCTGACATCATTTGACCTTGAGAAGGCATACGATAAAGCAAATCATGGGTTTTTGTGGGAGGTTTTGAAGCAGATGGGTATATCACAGCTGCTCATTAATGTAATAAAAGGGTTGTATTGGGGGATCAGTAGTCGGGTTCTGGTTAATGGGAGTTTGGGGCGGGCTTTTTTGGTTAAATCTGGGGTGTGACAGGGGTGCCCCCTGTGCCCTATTCTCTTTATTTGTTTTATTGATCCACTGTTAAGGATGATACAGAGGGATAAGGTGGTGAGGGGCTTTTTGGTGCCTGGGAGTAGGGGGAAAATTGTGAAATGTTTAGGCTATATGGATGACGTGGTGGCAGTGTGTCAGTCGGTGGTGGGCGTAAGAAGGGTGAAGTTACTTTTGTCAATTTTTTGTGTATGTGCGGGAATGAGTGTGAATTGGAATAAGTGTAGTTTGGGTGTGTATGGAAGACAAGTGGAATGTGTGGATGATCAGATTGGGAAGGTTGAGGATGGAGTGAGGATTTTGGGTATTGTCTTTGACTATGGAATGAAAGGGGAAGTGTGCTGGAATGAAGTGGGAGAAAAGATAGCCAAGAAGTTGAGGTTTTGGTGTCTAAGAAAATTGTCGATTTATGGGAAAGTTTTAGTAGTCAAGGCAGTAATCTTACCTTTAATTTTGTATACAAGTAATATCTTCCCTCCTGGGGAGATAAGATTGAGGAAAATTAATCAGTTATTGTTTACCTTTTTATGGGGGTCGAAATTGGAAAGAGCTAAGAGAGAATGTGGATAGACGTGAATGTAATGTAGGATGATAGCTTTTTCAGGTGGGTGGTTGTTTAGGAGATGGGGGTGGTTGGGAAGGGATTCAAGGATACCGGTGGCTTACGTGGTGGCACGCGACTACTGGGTATTGGAAAAGTTTAGGGTAGAGTTTAAGTTGGCAGATTTAGGAGAAGGAGAGAGGGATAAAGCATAGTTGCCAACATTGTAAAAAAAAAATGTGGGACACTTTTGTGGCTGTAGGCGGAGCCGTACAATAATTAGGGGGTGGGGCATTCGTTTGTAGGCGTGGCTTAGAAAAAACACAAGCGCGCCGTGGCGAAGAATGGGCGTGGTTTACGCGTCATAGTGGGTGTGGCTTAAATGGGCGTGGCTCAAGAGGGTGTGGTTAGAGTCTGAGATGAATGAGGGAGCGGGGGAGAGGGAGAGGGGGAGAGGGGGAGAGGGAAATGACGGGACAGCAGCCCCAGATCCTACACAATAAAAATATGTGTATTCTAGAAAGTTTAACAATCAGCAGATAAAGATACTCCAAACACCTGGTGTTAGCACTTCAATCATCCCGGCACCATGATTGTTATGGTGTCAGGATGATTGAAGTGCAGTATTTCTATTATTACATTGTAATATAAAATTAAATCATTCAACTCACCATAATGCAGAATCAGTGGGAGCCCTGAGCGTGTCACTAGCCACGTCGCCTGACCCTGGCAGAGTCCGTCCTTGCATCAGGTGCCCCCGGCGGAGTCCGTCCTTGCATCAGGTGCCCCCGGCGGAGTCCGTCCTTGCATCAGGTGCCCCCGGCGGAGTCCGTCCTTGCATCAGGTGCCCCCGGCGGAGTCCGTCCTTGCATCAGGTGCCCCCGGCGGAGTCCGTCCTTGCATCAGGTGCCCCCGGCGGAGCCCCCCCCCTCGCATCAGGTGTCCCCGGCGGAGCCCCCCCCCTCGCATCAGGTGTCCCCGGCGGAGCCCCCCCCCTCGCATCAGGTGTCCCCGGCGGAGCCCCCCCCTCGCATCAGGTGTCCCCGGCGGAGCCCCCCCCTCGCATCAGGTGTCCCCCAGTGGAGCTCCCCTTACAAATTCCCACAGCGGTGCGCCCCCCCTCCCCTACCTCAGGTGTCCGCCGGTCTTTTCGAATACCGCATGGCAAAACCCCCGCCCCTTTCCCTGGCAGCGGGGCGGGGGTAGGCGGAGTGGGGCGGAGCGGAGGGTGGGCGGAGTGAGGCGAGGCGGAGGGTGGGCGGCGACGGAGGAGCTCCGTCTAGCCCCCCCCAGCCGTCTTCAAGCTTCTTCAAGATGGCGGCCGGCGGAGACAACGTCTCCGCCGGCCGCAGACCTCTAGCGGCAGGTGGCGGCGGCAAAAATCAAAAACCGGATTTTTCGGGACATTTCCCGGGACACAAAAAATTTGTGAATGGAGTGTAAGTCCCGGGAAATCCGGGACAGTTGGCAACTATGGATAAAGTGAAGGTGAGAAAGTGGTTGATGGAGAAGGAGTATGTGTAACCTTAGGGGCGTTAATGCGTCAGTGGCTGGTGAAGTATGGAAGAAAATGAGTATATATGGGGTGACAAATGTGCAGAGACAGATTGTATGGATGAGTTTGCATGACTGTCTAGCTACGAGGCTATTTATGAAAAGGAGGGATTCGCGTGTCTGATATTTGTCCAAGAATGAATTGTGGGGGTGTGGTGTAGCAAAAGATGTGATCAATAAGAGTCAAGATCTGGTGAAAGAAATAATAGGAGTGAAGGTGAGTGAGTGGAAAATGATGTATGGCTTGGGGAAACTGGAAAAAGATAGAGTATTGTGGTTAAAGCTATGTGTATTAACCACTTACCAACCGGCCCATAGCCGAATGACGGCTGCAGGGCGGTTGGATAACTCTGGGTGGACGTACTATGACGTCCTCCCAGAATTCCCCTCTCGCGCGCCCCCTGGGGCGCGCACCCGAACACATCCGTGACCGCCGGGTCCAGGGGACCCGGCGCATCACGGATCCCGGTAAATGGCCGCTGATCGCGGCCGTTTACCATGTGATCGCGCCGTCAAATGACGGCGCGATCACATGTAAACAGACCGGCGTCATCTGATGACGCCGGTTCCTCTCCTCCCCTCCTGTGTACCGATCGGTACACTGTGGAGGAGAAGGGGATGGATGGATGTCTGCAGCGCTGTGGGCTGTATGTGTAGTGCCCACAGCGCTGCACAGAGACATCCATCCATCCATGCTCAGCCATCCCTCACTACTAATGCTGTGCAATACTCTGCAATACCCCCACAATACTCTGCAATACCCCCACAATACTCTGCAATACTCCCGCCATACTCTGCAATGCTGTGCAATACTCTGCAATACCCCCACAATACTCTGCAATGCTGTGCAATACTCTGCCATGCCCCCGCCATACTCTGCCATGCCCCCGCCATACTCTGCCATGCCCCCGCCATACTCTGCCATGCCCCCGCCATACTCTGCCATGCCCCCGCCATACTCTGCCATGCCCCCGCCATACCCCGCCATACCCCGCCATACCCCGCCATGCTCAGCTGTACTCGCCCTCTATATGTGGCCAGGCTGTGGAAGTCTCACACATGGGGTATCGCCGTACTCAGGAGCAGGAGAATCTATTTTGGGGTGTCATTTTTGGTATGTACATGTTATGTGGTAGAAATATTGTATAAATGGACAACTTTGTGTTAAAAAAAAAAAAAGCGTTTTAACCACTTCCCGCCCGCCGGCCGTCATACAACATCCTTGACTTTGTGCGGAGATATCTGAATGATGGTTGCAGCTACAGGCATCATTCAGATATCAGCTTTTTCAGCCGGCGATTCCCTACACCATGAGAATGATCATAGCAGCTGTTCCACTGCTTGATCGTTCTTACGGAAGGCGAGAGGGGACGTCCCCCCTTCCCGCCGCCTTGCGGTGCTTCTACCGACTCACCGCTACGATCGAAGCCAGGATCTTTTTTTTTTTTAATTTCAGGCTTCCCAGCCTAGAGGTGAGATGTGGGGTCTTATTGACCCCATATCTCACTGTAAAGAGGACCTGTCATGCCATATTCCTATTACAAGGATGTTTATATTCCTTGTAATAGGAATAAAAGTGGTCAAAATTTTTTTTTTTTTGGAAAAAAGCATCAAACTAAAATAAATAAAGTAAAATGAACAATAAAAAAAAAAAAAATTTTTAAAGCGCCCCTGTCCCTGTGTGCTCGCATGCAGAAGCGAACGCATACGTAAGTCCCGCCCACATATGAAAACGGTGTTCAAACCACACATGTGAGGTATCGCTGCGATCGGTAGAGTGAGAGCAATAATTTTGGCCCTAGACCTCCTCTGTAACTCAAAACATGTAACCAGTAAAAAATTTTAAAGCGTCGCCTATGGGGATTTTTGAGTAGCAAAGTTTGGCGCCATTCCACAAGCGCGTGCAATTTTGAAGGGTGACATGTTGGGTATCTATTTACTCGGCGTAACTTCATC
The DNA here is from genome assembly GCF_042186555.1 of Aquarana catesbeiana. Lineage (NCBI taxonomy): Eukaryota > Metazoa > Chordata > Amphibia > Anura > Ranidae > Aquarana > Aquarana catesbeiana. The sequence continues at coordinate 174,485,552 of NC_133330.1, forward strand.
TTTCACATTATGCAAAAACATTGGGCTAACTTTACTGTTTTGGTTTTTGTAAAGCACAAAACAGTTTTTTTTTCCAAAAAAAATGCGTTAAAAAAATTGCTGCGCAAATACCGTGCGAGATAAAAAGTTGCAACGACCGCCATTGTATTCTCTAGGGTCTTTGCTAAAAAAACATATATATATAATGTTTTGGGGTTCTAAATAATTTTCTAGCTAATAAATGATGATTTTTACATGTAGGAGAGAAATGTCAGAATTGGCCTGGGTGCTCCAGAACGCATGAAGGTGCTCCCCTGCATGTTGGGCCTCTGTATGTGGCCACGCTGTGTAAAAGTCTCACACATGTGGTATCACCATACTCGGGAGTAATAGCAGAATGTGTTTTGTGGTGTAATTTGTGGTATGCATATGCGGTCTGTGAGAAATACCCTGCTAATATGACAATTTTGTGGAAAAAAAAAAAAAGTAAAAAAAAAACCTTGATTTTGCAAAGAATTGTGGGAAAAAATGACAACTTCAAAAAACTCACCATGCATCTTTCTAAATACCTTGGAATGTCTTCTTTCCAAAAAGGGGTCATTTGGGGGGTATTTGTACTTTTCTGGCATGTTAGGGTCTCAAGAAATGAGATAGGCCGTCAGTACTTCAGGTGTGATCAATTTTCAGATATTCGCACCATAGCTTTTGGACTCTAACTTTCAAAAAGACCAAATAATATCCACCGATTTGGGTTATTTTTACCAAAGATATGTAGCGGTATAAATTTTGGCCAAAATATATGAAGAAAAATTACTAATTTGCAAAATATTATAACAGAAATGAAGAAAAATGTATTTTTTTACAGATTTTTCGGTCTTTTTTCTTTTACGGCGCAAAAAATAAAGAACCCAGCAGTGATTAAATACCACCAAAAGAAAGCTCTATTTGTGTGAAAAAAAGGACAAACATTTCATAAAGATACAGTGTTGCATGACAGAGTAATTGTCATTCAAAATGTGAGCACCAAAAGCTGAAAATTGGTCTGGTTAGGAAGGGGGTTTAAGTGCCCAGTTGTCAAGTGGTTAAAGGAAGCGTTGAGGGATGCACGCAACTTGTATGTATATAAAAATGTTTCGTTAGACAGTAAACAATGTATTGGATTATGGCTAAGCAAGCTATACTTTTTTTCGTGTTGGATAAAAAGGGTGTGGATGCTGAAGGCATCTGGAAATTTAAAAAATGGAGAATGTTGATTAAAAATTAAGACTTTTCCACGATGATGCAAGACCTTGTTGGAGACAGTGAATGAGCGTCAACCTGAATAGTTTCTCGAGAGTTTTCTGAAGTGTAATTAAAAAAAAAGAGTACATTTGGGTGTCCTTATTGAGTTTCTAACACATGTATTTTCTATTTGTATTTTGTGTTATGTTGCAAAACAGATGTGTTTTTATGCAATTTATTTGTTACTTTGGTTTGCTTCTTCCTTTTTTTTTTTTTTTTTATTTTTTTTTTTGGGTGGTGGTTATTTTACCATGAAATCTTTTTTTATGTTGGCAATTTTTGTTGTTTTTACATTGTTCACTTTGATTTAACTGTCTGCACTGCCTTATTTTTAAAATTCTTTCTCAAGATGTTGTGCCTAATGTTGTGTTAATCCTTAATAGATGCCCATTTGTGGGTGCACTCCTTTTATCTCCTGTTAATTTACACTGCAAAAGGTTCAAACATATTCTGTTAGTGTCTCAAATTAACATACATGTGTGTATTTTGCTTTCCTTGCTCCTTTTCTAAGTCCTGTGTGTGTGTGTGTGTGTGTGTGTGTGTGTGTGTGTGTTTTTTTGTTTTTTTTTTTTTTGTTTTTTTTTTCTTGTTTTGGACCAATAAAATTGTTTCAAATTCTGTATGTTTTATGTGTGTTCTTTTCATGCAACGGATTTCCCAGCTGCAGCTTAACAAGGCTGATTAGCATGTCTTGGAAAAATCCCTTTTTTCATTTTTTAAGTTACTTTCCTGGTGCCTTCATGGTAGCACATGCATGGATTGTGCGTATGCTGCCATGGATAGTGACCAGGAAAGTAACATTTCAGAGTGGTAAGTATTCAATTTTCTTTTTGAGCAGTGGTTTTCAGCCTCAGTCCTCAAGTACCCCCCTGACAGGACATGTTTAGGAAATTTTATCTTATCTAAAATAGCTGTCCAAAATACAAAGCCATTGACTTTGATTTAAAGCACCTGTGCAAGATGAAGGAAAACCTGCAAACATGTCCTGTTGGGGGATACTTGAGGACGGGGTTGAGAAGCACTGATTTAGAGCACTGAACTAAAATCAAGCTGAAGACAATCCTATTCTAATTGTGGTCATTTGAGAGAAATCAAGATCTTTATTTATTTTTTTAAAGGTTGGGCTTTGTGTCCCTTGTCTTAAAATTGGCTTCACTTCCTGTCACATAGCCAAACAGGAAGTGAGAGTGAAACCCTAATTTTCCTTGGGGATACACAGGTCAATCTAACTAGTGCCCCCACTATGCAAATTGCATTTTAGCACTTTGTTGTGTACACTCCAAATTAGGTATTTTGGGGTTTATTAAAGGCAAATCCTTTCTGCAATACAAGTGTAGTTGATGAAAATCAGAGGGGTAGCATTGGTGATTTTATCATCCAATCATGTAGAGGCAAAGATGCTGTTTTTTTTTCTTTTCCTTGCATGTCCCCCTTGGATCTCCAGCAACTGCACTTCTAAGTGCACTTGTAGTGCAAAGTGGATTTAACTTTTAGTAAATAAACCCCAAGATACATAATAATTTGGGATGTACATGGCAAAATGCTAGAGTGCAATTTCCCGATTGGGGAAACTATTTAGCTTGACCTGTGTGTCCCCAAGGACATGCATTGGTAGGGTTTTACCCTCACTTCCTGTTTGGCTATGTGACAGGAAGTGAATAATTTTGAATGCAAAATTGGCAAAATTTGGGAGGTGTCTTCACCCTATCAGGGGTGTAGACATCCCCCAAAACTTATAATCCCTCTGCAGTCTATCCCCAAGCAAAAATAAGAAAGGATTTTAATGAGTTTAACTTTGCAAAGACACATTCTTAAGTTCAATTGTGATGCATGTTAACGGCCCATTTGACGTTTAATAGAAAGTCATCAGTTGCCTTTGACTCTAAACCAGGGATACTCAAACTACGGCCCTCCAGCTGTTGCAAAACTACACATCCCATGAGGCATTGTAAAACTCTGACATTCAGACATGACGGGAATTGTAGTTCCTGAACACCTAGAAGGCCGCAGTTTGAAGACCCCTGCTATGAACATTATTTTTGGCCAGTCCTACAAATCTGCATCTGTTTTTCTATTAACCACTTTGTGTCTGTGCTATAGCCAAACGACGGCCACAGCGTGGACCTGCATTTCTGGGAGGCTGTCATAGGACGGGCTCCCTGTATGCTCCCTGCTGCGTGCGCACTGAGTCACTGAGACTCGGGTGATCGAAGTAAGGGCCGATCTGTTTATTTTTTCTACTCATGCTGACAGCATGAGGATAAAAATAAAAGCTGATCACTGGCTTAGGTGCAAGGGACATTGGTCCCGAAGATCCAATTCTGCCTCATCTGTGCCCACTAGTACCCCCTTCCAGTGCCACCTATCAATGCCCACCAGTGATCCCAAGCAGTGCTGCCTATCAGTGTAACCAATCAGTGCCGCCTCATCAGCGTACATCAATGAAGGAGAAAAATTACCTGTTTGCAAAATTTAATATCCAAATATACAAAAGCGGTGAACTCGCTGCTCCTCCCCATTAAAATCAATGGGGCAGCGCTGTGATACGGCCAGCAAAATGCCGATCCAGCGGTGTTTTGCATGCAGGTTTAACCCCTTTTCGGCCGCTAGCAGAAGGGTTAAAACCGCCCCGTGGGGTTAAAACTGCCCCGCTAGCAGCCGAATAACGCCGCTAAAACAGTAAAGCGGCACTAAAAAGCGACGCTTTACCGCAGTCACCCCCCTGCCCCAGTGTAAAAAGGGCCTTAGGCTCTATTCACACTAATGCGTTTTTTGATGCATTTTGCAGAAATGCATGGGAATTTTTTAACATGGGTTCCTAGGGAACATGTTCACATCAATGCATTTTTGTGCCTCTGTTTTTGGAAATGGTCGGGGACTTTTTTTCCCGCAAAATGCAGCGTTTTGTTTGTAATAGATTTCAATGGACCTACATCCAAAACGCAAGTACCGCGTTTTTACTGCAATTTGCATTTTTCTTTTTATTTCCTTTTTTTTACACTGTATATAGCTGGTTGCTAAGAAGTTGGCCGGAAAACTGGCCGCCGCGTCCTTAACAACCTATGAGTCATCAGCTGACTTCCCGCTCAATGTAAAAAAAAATAGTGAAAAAAAACAGCGTGGCCCCCCCCCCATACCAGGCCCTTCCCGACAACCCTTGCCCGGTGGTTGTCGGGGTCTGCAGGCGGGGAGCTTATTAGAATCTGGAAGCCCCCAGATCCCGGCCCCCTCCATGTGAATGAGTTTGGGGTACCCCTACCCATTCACCTGTAAAAAAAAAAAGTAGTGTAGTGTTAAAAAATACAGTACAGTTTTTGATTAGTCTTTTATTACAAATCTGCTTCTTCCTCCATCTTCTCTGCTTCTTCCTCCATCTTCTCCCGCATCTTCATCCTCCGCTCTTCTCCTTCTCCCCCTGCTTCTACTTCCGCTCTTCTTCTGTCTTCTTTGTCCAGTGTTCTTCTTTCTCCGCTCCCGCCGACGACCTTCCTCCGATGCTGCATCCCGCTGATCTGTCAGCGCCGATGACCTGCATTTCTTAAATAACGATGGGAGCGTGGCAACCGGATTACATCATCAGAATGCCACGCCCCCCTTGTGACATCACAGACCCATCATGCCCGGGCCGTAACGTCATAAGGGGGTGGGGTCACCGGATGACATCACCCAGTGACCTCGCCCCACTTTTTATCTCCAGGTGAATGGGTAGAGGTCCCATGTACCCCATACTCATTCACATAGGGTGGGGGCCAGGATCTGGGGACCCCCTTGTTAAAGGGGGCTTCCAGATTCCGATAAGCCCCCCTGCCCGCAGACCCCGACAACCACCGGGCAGGGGGTTGTCGGGAAGAGGCCCTTGTCCCCATCAACATGGGGGCAAGGTGCTTTGGGGTGGGGGGTGCAGGGCCCCCACTGCCCCAAAGCACCCATCCCCCCATGTTGAGGGCATGCAGCCTAGTATGGTTCAGGAGGGGGGTGCTCGCTCATCCCCTCCCTTTCCTGACCTGCCGGGCTGCGTGCTCGGATAAGGGTCTGGTATGGATTTTGGGGGGACCCCACGCCATTTTTTTTTAATTTTGGCATGGGGGTCCCCTCTGAATCCATATTAGACCCAAGGGCCTGGTATGGACCTGGGGGGGACCCCACGCTGTCTTTTTCTCTTTTTCTTTTTTTCTCTTTTTTTTTCTCCTTTTTTTTTCTCCTTTTTTTTTCTCTTTTTTTTTCTCTTCTTTTTTTTTCTCTTCTTTTTTTTTCTCTTCTTTTTTTTTCTCTTCTTTTTTTTTTCTCTTCTTTTTTTTTTCTCTTCTTTTTTTTTTCTCTTCTTTTTTTTTTCTCTTCTTTTTTTTTTCTCTTCTTTTTTTTTTCTCTTTTTTTTTCTCTTTTTTTTTCTCTTTTTTTTTCTCTTTTTTTTTCTCTTTTTTTTTCTCTTTTTTTTTTCTCTTTTTTTTTCTCTTTTTTTTTTCTCTTTTTTTTTTCTCTTTTTTTTTTCTCTTTTTTTTTTCTCTTTTTTTTTTCTCTTTTTTTTTTCTCTTTTTTTTTTCTCTTTTTTTTTTCTCTTTTTTTTTTCTCTTTTTTTTTTCTCTTTTTTTTTTCTCTTTTTTTTTTCTCTTTTTTTTTTTCTCTTTTTTTTTTTCTCTTTTTTTTTTTCTCTTTTTTTTTTTCTCTTTCCTGGTATGAATCTTGAGGGGTAACGCCATGTCAAATTAAAAAAAAAAGCATGGGTTTCCCCCAAGGGGCATACCAGGCCCTTCGGTCTGGTATGGCTATTAAGGGGAACCCCCTACGCCGAAAACGGCGTGGGGACTCCCCCCAAATCCATACCACACCCTTATCCGAGCACGCATCCCGGCCGGTCAGGAAAGGGGGTGGGGACAAGCGAGCGCCCCCCTCCTGAACCGTACCAGGCCGCCTGCCCTCAACGTGGGGGATGGGTGCTTTGGGGAAGGGGGGCACGCTGCAGACCCCCCCCACCCCCATGTTGATGAGGACAAGGGCCTCTCCCCGACAACCCTGGCCGTTGGTTGTCGGGGTCTGTGGGCGGGGGGCTTATCGGAATCCGGGAGCTCCCTTTAATAAGGGGGCCCCCAGATCCTGGACCCCCACCCTATGTGAATGAGTATGGGGTACATGGTACCCCTACCCATCCACCTAGGGAAAAAGTGTAAAAAAAAAAAAACTGAAGAGGTTTTTAAAGTAATTTATTAGACAGTTCGGGTGGGTCTTCTTCCGACTTCGGGGGTCTCTCCGGTTCTTCTCCACTGTCTCTGGCCTTTTCTCCCGTTGTTCGACCTGTTCTCCGCGCTCTCCGGGTCTTCTGCCAGGCTCCTCCGCTATTTTCTGCTCTTTTGCTAGTGGAGGAGCCTGGTCTTCTGCCTTCTTTTCTTCCAATGTTGACACGATGGTCTCTCAGGCTGGAATGCTCTCTGAGCGCTCCGCTCTGACTTATATAGGCGGTGACCCCACCCCCTTATGCCATCACAGTCCCTGGGCATGCTGGGACTGTGATGTTTTAGGGGGCGTGGTCATGGGTGATGTTGACCACGCCCCCTAAAACCTCAGTCCCAGCATGCCCAGGGACTGTGACGGCAATAGGGGGCGGGGTCACCGCCTATATAAGTCAGAGCGGAGCGCTCAGAGAGCATTCCAGCCGGAGAGACCGTTGTGTCGACATCGGCAGAAAAGAGGGAAGAAGGCCGAAGACCGGGCTCCTCCACTAGCAAAAGAGCGGCAAAAGAGCAGAAGATAGTGGAGGAGCCCGGCAGAAGACCCGGAGAGCGTGGAGAACAGGTCGAACAACGGGAGAAAAGGCCGGAGACGGTGGAGAAGAACCGGAGAGACACTTTTTCCCTAGGTGAATGGGTAGGGGTACCATGTACCCCATACTCATTTACATAGTGTGGGGGGCTGGGATCTGGGGGCTCCCAGATTCCGATAAGCCCCCCACCCGCAGACCCCGACAACCAACGGCCAGGGTTGTCGGGAAGAGGCCCTTGTCCTCCTCAACATGGGGTGCTTTGGGGTGGGGGAGCCCGCAGCGTGCCCCCTTCCCCAAAACACCCATCCCCCATGTTGAGAGCATGCGGCCTGGCACGGTTCAGGAGGGGGGGGGGGCGGTCGCTTGTCCCCACCCCCTTTCTTGACGGGCCGGGCTGCGTGCTCGGATAAGGGTCTGGTATGGATTTTGGGGGGACTCCCCACGCTGTTTTTCAGCGTAGGGGGTTCCCCTTAATATCCATACCAGACCTAAGGGCCTGGCATGCACCCGAAGGGGGAACACATGCCAGTTTTTCTCACGCTGCTTTAATAGGAAGATGTATTTTTCCTATTGCAGTGAGCGCAAGATGTACCTCGCCGAGAACCAGCGCGATCCTATCACGCTGGAAACAGGTACAGGTACTCCTGTGTGTGCGCTGGTTCACACGCTGGATTAAGGATCGGTCCAGCGCACCAATTAAGGGCTGAACCAGCGCAGTGCATTCATCTTAGTAAATGACCCCCATTGTGTTTTTTTCAAACTTGTCACTCTTTTATTTATAGCGCAAAAAATAAAAACCGCAGAGGTGATCAAATACCACCAAAAGAAAGCTCAATTTGTGGGGAAAAAAATAACAATTTCATTTGGGTAAAGTGTTGCATGACTGCGCAATTGTCATTCAAAGTGTGACAGCGCTGAAAGCTGAAAAATGGCCTGGGCAGGAAGGGGGTGAAAGTGTACTGTATTGAGGTGATTAACATCAGACAATCCCTGGCTGCAATGAGCTTCCAATCTAAAGTCAAAAACTAATTTTCCTACATTAGAGACTTTCAACAGGAGACAAATACAATGCCAGCATATCTTCAGATTGTTGTGAGAAACCCACACAGGGAGAACATATAAACTTCAACACAAGCATTGGCATGTTGGGAAATTATACCAGCAACCCCAGTGCTGCTAGACAGAATTGCTACCCACTTAGCCAGTGGGCAGCCTCACACAAGTAGTCCACATCTCTGTGGTGTGAATCAGCTTTAAGTCCATAGCCATGCTCAGTGTCACAAGCTATATACAATATATTGGCCTAAGTATTAGGACACCTGCCTTTATACGCACATGAACTGTAATGGCATTCCAGTCTTAGTCCGTAGGGTTCAATATTGAATTGGCCCACCCTTTGCAGCTACAACAGATTTAACTCTTCTGGGAAGACTATCTACAAGGTTTAGGAGTGTGTCTATGGGAATGTTTGACCATTCTTCCAGAAGTGCATTTGTGAGGTCAGGCACTAATGTTGGTCGAGAAGGCCTGGAAGGACTTACAGTCTCCGCTCTAATTCATCCTCAAGGTGTTCTGGTGTGTTAAGGTCAGGACTCTGTGCAGGCCAGTCAAGTTCCTCCACCCCAAACTCACTCATCCGTGTCTTTATGGACCGTGCTTTGTGCAGTGGTCCAAATCATTTGATGGAGGGGGGATTATGATGTGGGGTTGTTTTTCAGGGGTTGGGCTTGGCCTCTCAAGCCCAACCCCTGTGAAGGAAACTCTTAAGGCATCAGCATACCAAGACATTTAGAACAATTTCATGCTCCCAACTTTGTGGGAACAGTTTGGGGATGGCCCCTTCCTGTTCCAACATGACTGCACACCAGTGCACAAAGCGAGGTCCATAAAGACATAGATGAGGGAATTTGGGGTGAAGGAAATTGACTTGCCTGCCTCCAAGCCAAGGAGCTGCCAAATGTGGAAATCTCCTACACATAAATACACATATACTGCATTTCTATGGACATATAGGTGGTGGAATTATATTACTCAAGAGTTATTCTTCTCGATTTATTCTGTGATATTTGGTGGTATGGCAGCAAGGGAGACACAAAACAGCCTCCTGAGCTGCTGTGGGGTTAGGATGGAAATGAATTAACTCCAGCAACAATCTTTAAGGTGATCAATTAACTCAATAGTCTGAGCTATCTCCACCCACCAAGAGGAGGGGGAGAGAGAGAAAAGAGAAAATGGAGCTAACATATGGACATTCCGGGGTCAACAGACAACACAACTCCACCTGGGAGGGTGGAATGTGTGTTCGTCACCACCTAACAGAGCGCGTGTGCGTTCCAGGCTGGTTCCCTGTATTCACGGCTCGCTGCATCAGCCCCGCCAAAAGGGGCGGGACGGCGTCGCACATCGTACATACACCAACGCGCAGAGAGGCAGGATGTGCTGAGAACGGACCGGGGGACCCTCGCTGGGGACACCAGTGTCCAAGAGTGAACCACAGCCTCATCAAGATGGAATGGTGCCACCCCCCCAGTTTATAAGAGGCTGTGGGTGGCTTATGCGCGACAGGCATTGTCCTCACAAGGGATTAAAAAGGACAATTGCAGGCACAAGAGAGAACCCCCTTGAGAAGGTGTGGACAAACAATTGAAATATGCAATACAGATATGATAATACACATCAAAAAGAACACCATGTAAATCCACGTGTATGCAGCAAAAAATATATGCCTATCGAAATTATTGCGACTATAAAACATGTCTATTTTGACAGAAATTACAAGGAAGGAATAGGAAAGAAAAATGTACAGAAGACAAAGAGAAACAAAAAAAAGTATTATCCTGTATATTCTGAACCCCCAGATACAAAGCCCTCCAAAAATGGTTTGTAATTAGTGGCCTTGTTCAAGCTGAAGTATCTTTTTATTCCAATTCCCCCCCCCCCCATGAACCCATGAAGACTTTACTTTTTTTGTTGGGCCGCTATAATCCAGTGGGATATAATGAAATTGGGGGATTTTTCTTGCTTGAAACTAACCTGTAGGGATATTAAAGCTTTAAAAAATATCTCTCACAGGGATAATTTCTCTGTCTCAGAGAGATTATCTAACTCGCCTGACAAGCTAGACAGGAACTACAATCAAACCATCAGATAAATGGGGGAACACGGTCATCATGGAAAATGACAAATACGTTTCAATGTGTATAAGGCCCCTTTCACACGGACGGATAGAATTGTGCTTTTAGCTACGTTTTCTACCGCAGCTTTTGCACACAATGCTTTCCTATGGCCCCATTCACACACTGCGTTTAGCTGCGTTTTTCATTACATGCGGTTTGGTGCGGATAGAAAAAATAGAATTGACTGCGTCCAGGAGTGATTTTTTTTTTTTTTTTTTTTTTTTTCTTTCAATAGTTTTTATTGAGAAGTTAACAAAACAATAAGGATGATCAAGATTACAGGTCCCACCACAAGATCAACTTATACTCATACACATAAAGTAATTGACAGATCATAAACTGCTTGTAGGACAAAGAAAGATATGTCGTAATCATTACATTAAATTCCATAAGATCGACTCACTGTGCTAGGAGGAGAGGTCCACCACTCAGGAGAAGCAATACCAGTAAACCAAAGATATATGATGAAATAATAATGAAGTAAAGTCTTTAATTGGAGTAGTGAATTCAAACCTGAGGTGTCTATCATGAGTATTATACCCAGAAAGACAGAATAACTAGTAGAGCTTATGGTAAGGTTTGCATGTGACTATCCAATTAGCGAGGAAAATGGAACCATAGGTTCAGTCAGCAGTAAACAAGCTTTGTTAAGTATCTGAAGAAGCCTATCATCTATAATAAAGTGATGGATTATAGTAACGTCTGTAAGTGTTAGCAAAGCAGTCTAACCTGTATGCCAAAAATCTATAGGGTAAACAAGGGAAGAGGATAGGAAAGGAGAGAGAGAAGAAAAGAGAGGATAGAGAACAAGAAATGATACATCTTGAGACGGTGCGGTACTCGCTCGGCCACAGGAGTCCAGGTCAAGCTGTAGACAAAGGTGGCGGAGATATGTATTTAACCCATGGGTCCCAGGTGGCATCGTGTTTAGTAGTAGTGTCCAGGAGAATACTAACCGTCTTCTCCTGGGCCATGATCCATGAAATCTTTCTCTTAACCAAGAGAAATGAAACAGTGGATCCCTTCCAGGCCCATGCAATCGTGAGTTTGGTCCCCAGGAAAATGAACATAATAAGTCGTTGAACTACTTTAGGAGTTTTAGGGCAGGGAAAATTTAGGAGAGCCAGCTGAGGAGACTTTTGGATTGGGAAGCCTGTTATTTTCCTAATGGTATGAAAGATCCTATTCCATAAACCCCGGATTTTAGGGCAGTCCCACCAAATGTGTAACATGGACCCTATATGCCCACAATTTCGGAAGCACATAGGGGAAGCACTGGGGTAGATTTTGGAGAGTTTGAGAGGGACCATGTACCACCGCATAAGGACTTTCATATTTGCTTCAATTAAAGCTATATTCAATATGCCCTTAGATGCAGCAAAGGAAGCTCTATGCCATTCCTCAACACTCCATGTGTGATGGAGATCACTCTCCCATTCTCGCATAAAGAGTGATTTAGTCTCAGCCCTAGCTAGCGATCGGTAAATCACTGAGATCCCTCCCCTCTGCTCCACAGCTTGACCACACCACCGCTCGTATTCCGTGATCGAAAGTGGGGTATGACTGGGGGACCTAAGACTGCAGAAAGTGAAATATCTGTCTGAAACGAAATCTTTCAGTGTTGGGCATGTCAAGTTTGTTGATGCAGTGGGTCAGAGTGAGGGGTCCCGTAGGATTAGCAAAGTGTCCTATTCTATACATCCCCTTATCTAGCCACCATTGGAATGCTTGTATGTCCATGCCTGGGGGAAAAAGAGGATTTCGGAATATATGGGACAGCGGATGCCAATTTGATACTATTCGAGGGTTGTGTTTGAGAGAGTCCCATAGTGTCAGGGAGTGGGAAAGTGTAGGGACCATGATGGCAGGTCTAGATCTAGGATGGGACCAGATAATGTAATCTAAAGTAAATTGAGGTATAGCCTGTCGCTCCATATGAACCCAATCTGAGTGAGCAACCCTAGAATATACAGTGGACAGTTGTGCTGCTTGATGATACCAAAGAAGATTAGGTAAACCCACTCCTCCTTGATCCCTGCTCCTGAACAGAGTCTCCTTGGCAATTCTATGTCCCTTCCCACCCAATATAAATTTAATAATTTTCGATTGAAACTTCCTGAGGTGATCTTTGGGGATAGGTATCGGTAAGGACCTAAAGAGATAAAGAACACGTGGTAGCAAAGTTAGTTTTACAGAATTGATTCTACCTAACCAAGACAGCCCCATTTTGTCCCATCTGGATAAGTCCTCTCCTAATTTACGAAAAAGTGGGGGGAAATTAGCATTATAGAGATTGTCAATTGATGAAGTAAGGTTGATACCCAGATAGGGGATCATTTTTTTTCCCCCCAACTGAATCGGAAGTCGGTTTTAAGTAAGGCCATCAAGGGGGTCGGTAGATTAATGTTTAGAGCCATAGATTTAGAGTAATTAACCCTTAGACCAGATACCTTGCCGAAGTCATCGAGCACCTTGTAAAGGTTAGGTAAAGAAGTAAGTGGCGAGGTGATGAAAAGTAAAACATCAGCAAAGAGAGCGCACTTGTGGGTTTGTTGGCCACAACGCACTCCCTGTATGTCCGGATTATGCCGGATGGCGCTAGCTAGTGTCTCGATGACTACGGAAAAAATCATTGGAGACAAAGGGCAGCCTTGTCTAGTACCACTTAGGATCGGAAAAGAGTCTGAATAGTAACCCTGCATTTTGACTTGTGCAACCGGGGTATCGTATAGTGCTCCTATTATATTCGTAAAGGTTTGACCAAAACCCCACTTTTTTAGTATCGGGAACAGGAAGGCCCAGGAGACAGAGTCAAAACCTTTCATTAGATCCAGAGACAAAACGAATCCCTGCTGAGGGGGTCCTTTGTCCCAGCCGGAGTTTAGTAACAAAACTATGTCTATCGCTCTCCTGATCTAGTCTGGACCCTGCCTCCCAGGAATGAAACCCACCTGATCCCTATGAATATACAGGCTTATAAAGGAGGATATTCTATTAGCTAAGATTTTAGTTAAGATTTTTAGATCATTGTTGATCAATGATATGGGCCTGTAATTAGCTGTACAGCTAGTGTCCTTACCTGGCTTTGGTATTACTGTAATGAAAGCCGAATTAAGCGTCTTGTCTAATTGACCCCCTGCTCGTAACTGATTATAAAAGTGAGCTAGATATGGAGAAAGCTGCTGGGAGAAGTGTTTGTAATACGGGGCTGAAAAGCCATCTGGACCAGGAGCGGAGTCATTTTTGAGGTCATGAATGACCTGAGAAATAGGATTTTCAAGGCTGTCCTTATGATGCTCTCATAGCTTAGGGAGCTTCAGGGAGCTCAGATAAGAATCAATTGTGTGAGACGAGGGTTCCGACCCTTGAGTACTATATAAAGATTGGTAAAAATCATGAAAGGATTCCATGATTTTCAGAGGATTCTGGGAGAGGGAGCCATTACTTAAACGTATCTTAGGTAAAGTGCGCACCCTCAGCCTTGGAGTAAGCCTGCGTGCCAACATGGCACCCAATTTGTCCTTTTGATAATAGAACCTCCCTCCATCCCATCGTAAACTTTTCTCCGCTACGGCTGTGAGGGACAGATTAAGAGCCATGCGCGCGGATTCAAGGCTAGCTGTCGATGTAACAGTGGGGTTGCGTTTATGTTTACTGAAGTGAGAAAATTCACTTTCAAGTCTAGCTATTTCCAGTTTGCGGGCTTTGTTTATTCTAGCGGACATTTGGATTAGCTTACCCCTTACATAGGCTTTGTGAGCTGCCCACAATGTGATGGGAGAGATATTATCAACATCATTATGTAAGAAATATTCCTGAATATCTTTGCTAAGTTCATTGACATGTGAGGGATTGCTGAGTAAGGAGGCATTTAATTTCCAATGAAACCCGTGGTGATGAGTTACAGGTTTGTGTATGATTAAGAGAAGGAAGGAGTGGTCCGACCAGACAGAGTCTTTAATGATAGCTTTACGCACCAGCGGGATATGTTTTTGCATAATGAAAAAGTGATCAATTCTGGCAAAAGTATTGTGGGGGCTGGAATAATGCGTATAATCCCGAGTACCAGGATTTAGTTCCCTCCAAGCATCTACCAGACCCTGTTGGAAGATCTGTCTGGCTACATTGAGGCTCTGTCTGGTGGGGCGCACACCATCCCTTCCCGGGGGTCTAGACTTATCCTTTCCTGCGTCAAATGCCATGTTGGAATCTCCGCCGTAAAGGACCATGCCTTCCAGCATTGGAGCAAGGGTGAGAAAGAGGGATTGGAAAAATTTGGATTGTCCTCGGTTAGGTGCATAATATGAGATTAGTGAGTAAATCTGACCATCAATGAGTCCCTTCACTAGAATGAACCTGCCATCAGGGTCCCTAAATTCAGAAGTCAGTGAAAATTGCGTTTTGCGGGAGAAGAAAATTCCCACCCCTTTGTTTTTTTTATCAGAATTGGCAAGAAAGAACGTGGGGAATTTGGCATGTATAAAAGACGGAGCGTAAGATCTTGGAAAGTGTGTTTCTTGAAGAAATAGTATGTCTATTTTTTGGTCATGATAATACTGAAAGATTTTCCGACACTTAAGTGGGGAATTAAGCCCCTGTACGTTATGTGAGGCCAGGCGTAGGGCCTGTGAGGAGGTGGTGTGGTCAGCCATGGAGCAGGATAGGTTGAGATGCCAGTAAACCCCGATCACCTACCTTCCGATTGACGGGTGGTATGTGGTCATGTATCAATCTTAGGATCCTCAGATCACGATCCCAGGTCCCGTGGGCAAGCGAGACCACACACGTCACTGAAAAGAGTAAAAATTTAGTAAGGGGATTAAGAGAGAAAAAGCAGAAGAATAGTAGGAAAAGAGAAGAAAATCCAGGGATATGTGAAAAAAACGTTCATCATATCCCGAGATATAAATATGTTGCCTCCAAACTCGTGGAGGAAATTCCAACCTGAAGTAGGAATAACTGCAATCCGACTTCGAGGGAAGGATGAGGCGCAAAGGTACCGCCCCGTGCACGACACCCCTAAAAACTATGACAACAACATATTAGGATACACTCCCTATCCCATTAATAACTGAGAATTATATCTGTAAAGGGAGGGAGCAGAAAGGATCACAACTTAAAATTGACCCCCATGACAAAAATAATAAAATTATCATGAAGAGGGTATAACCCCAAAAGAAAGGATCAAAAACTTTCAACGCCCCCCAGGACCAGACAGGTGCTCCTTAAAAAAAAAAAAAAAAAGGGGAACCTGAATGGTGAAGGGGTAAGGCATGTCCACATCCCAAAAAGGGATGAAAAGGGAGAGAAAAAAAGTCTGGTGGTTCAGGTAGCAGGGCTTTCCTTGGCTTTCTTATACTTGGGTTTTTGCCACGTAGAAGTCAGAGGGCTGGGTGGAGGTGGTCCTTTGGGTAGGAGTGATGGAGAAGACTGCATCGGTGATGTTGGATCAGTGTTCAAGAGTCCCAGTTTTTTCAGTAAAAGTTCTCCTTCCGCTAGTGTAGAAAATCTGAAAGGCTTGCCGTTAAATTCAAATTTTAGGCTCAGCGGGAAAAGCCACCAGTATTTCACATTTTTCTGTGTGAGAACATTCAGAAGTGGTTGCCTTCGAATAGTATAAGGAGAAATATCAGCGTACACCTGAACTGAATGACCCAGGAGCTGAATTTGGGGCATGGTGCGAGCCCTCCTCATGACCTCCTCCTAAATGTTGTAGTAGTGAGGTTTTACCACAATGTCCCTGGGAAGACCATCCGAGCAAGGGGGACCTAGGGCTCTGTGGGCTCTGATATCAGGAATCAGGTGTTTGATGAGAGAGTGAACTGCTTCCGGAATGTCTGTGAAAGTCTCAGGAAGACCTCTTATCCTAAAGTTCAGCCGTCTGGACCTATTTTCAAGGTCATCGATTTTGGCGATGGCCCCCTCCAGCTGATCATTGAGTTCTTGAAAGCGATCCGTATTTTGATTGACCCAATCAATTGTGGCGTCCATTTTAGTTTCAATATGCTCAATGCGGGATCCCAGGAGATGGAGGTCTGATTTAATATCAGAGGTGATATCTGAAGTTATTTTGGCAGCAGTTTGTGCAAGTCCTTTATCAAGCATTTCTGCGAATTTGTTAAAGAGCATTGAGATATCAGGGGGACATGAGGAGAACTGATTTACATCTTGTTGCTGCATGCCAGGCCTCTGAGGGGATGAGGCTGTGTGTGGTATGTGAAGTCCATCCAGGGTCTGGTCTAATAAGGACAATGTGGAGGCAGGAGATGCTGGATCTATGATAATGTGGGGCAGAGGAGCCTCTTCACATACCTCTTTAAGCAGAGCAGTGCGCCAGGGAGAGGAATCAGCTGTGCCTGTGTATGCAGCATCGCTTGTGTGCCGCTCCGCCGCCATCTTAGGTGTCTGTGCTGTGTGAAACCCAGCCGAGAACAGTCCTCTGGGGTCCGTTTGGTTGCAGCAATATGCCCTATCTCTGTCCTGGGGGTAGCCGCCATGCTCCGCTCCCGATTACGGATGTGGGGGGTGAGTGGATCCGTTGCGGGGAGTGCCGAATGCTTGGAGCGGGACGGAGCTCTGTGATCAGGCGTCCATGTCACAGAGCGCCGCACATGCGCCTTCCCCAGGAGCGATTTAGCGCAGCTATCCGCACATAACCGCAGTTAATCATAGTGCACTGTGTCAGCTGCGGATAGCAGCGCTAAACATTCTACGTGATAAAGAGTGGTACTGTTCAATTCCTAGTTCTTGATTCAAAAACACCATCAACAATTCTATGAATTGGTTGATTTGGCTTTTTTAAATGGAGTCATTCCCCCCAAAAAAACTGGGAATTCATTTGGAACCCCACATCCTGTTACTCCCACTTTTTATGACCTCCCAAAAGTACACAAGGTTGTCCTCAACCCACCAGGACATCCCATCATTTCCAGCAACAAATCTCTCACTGAGAATCTAAGCCGGTTTGTTGATGAATATCTAAGACCCCATGTATTGAGCCAGTGGCGTCACTAGGGTTGGTGTTACCTGGTGCGGTAAAATATGGTGTCACCCGCCCTCTTGTCTAGGCTGCCCAGCACCCTGCAGGCAGTGTACAGTCACGGGGTGCACCCCAAACTGACCCCTGTAAATGATAGTATAGATTGGTTGGTAAAGTGACAGGTTAGGGTAGGTTGGGGTGGTATAGTGGCAGGTTGGGATAGTATAGGGCAGGTTAGGGTGGTATAGAGTGGTATAGTGGCAGGTTGGGATGGTATAGGGTAGTATAGAGTGGTATAATGGCAGGTTGGGGTGGTATAGGGCAGGTTAGGGTATTATAGAGTGGTATAGTGGCAGTTCGGGGTGGCACAGGGCAGGTTGAGGGTGGCACAGGGCAGGTTGGGGGTAATACAGGACAGGTTGGGGTGGTACAAGGCAGGTTTGGACTCTATGTAGTGACAGTGTGCTGTGCAGTAACTTATAGCATACCTCATGCTGTGTCCTCACCTCTATCTCCTTCAGCTGTGGGATCAGCATGAACGGGTCTGTGGGAGGAGTGGATGAGGAACCTGTACCTAGGGGAATGGGAGCAGTCCTTCCTTGTTTGTGATAAGTTTTTGCATCTTTCAAGCCATATTAGTTTATGGTTTCGATACATTAATGACATTTTTGTCATATAGGAGGGGCCCCAAAATTCGCTACAACAATGCATACCGGCAATGAACTCCAACGACTTCAATCTAAAGTTCACTATGAACCACACCTCATTCTCAATTTCCTTCTTGGATATTACAATATCCAAGGAACAAGATGGACAATTGTCTAGTAGATCATACCGCAAACCCACTGCGGGTAATACCATTCTTCACTCTTCCAGTTTCCATCTCTTGTAAATTCAATTCATTATAGCCAATATTTGTGTACTAGGAGAAATTGCTTCAATAACGATACTTTTAAAGAGGAAGCGGACAAACTTAGAGAAAGGCTTCTTGCTCGTGGCTAGTCTGCCTTTTGAAACCAAGACATTCAGTATTACACAATTCACAAAAACCAAAACAACCCGATCAATTATGCATTATCATGTGTTATAGTAATCAACATTCGCAGGTAAGGAATATAATCTCCAAATATTGGATATTTTCTTAGCATGAACTCCTCTGTTGGCCCCTTTGTATCAGATTGCCCTGCTATAACATACAGGCGCGTGAAATCCATTCACAATCGCCTGGTGCATAGCAAATACAGGGGGACCAGCAGGGATGATCCTTGCAAAGCTTTAGGTACTTTTTGATGTGGTGGCTGTGGCTATTGCCAATACACGAAAACAGATAGAACTGTTTTACTACCCAATGGAAAATTATTTCATCATAGACATTATGCCAGTTGTAAAAATATGTTGTTTACCTACTTACCTGTGAATGTGGATGTTTTTTTCTAGGGAAAACAATTCAGGAGTTTTGGAAGAGAATATGCCGTCATATTCTCAGCATGAAAACATGCAATCCTGATTTACCCTGGGGTCGCCATGTGTCTCTTGTACACAATGGCCACTTTCCAAGGATCCAATTTCTCATCCTAAATAGGGTCCATCCCCCTCCCCTCGGAGGGGGGAGATTGAAATAAAAGGATACTCCAGCTTGAGATGTGGTGGATTTTCAACCTGTCCACTACCTCTCCTCCTGGACTGAACGAGGCCACTAATTACAAACCATTTTTGGAGGGCTTTGTATCTGGGGGTTCAGAATATACAGGATAATACTTTTTTTTATTTCTTTGTCTTTTGTACATTTTTCTTTCCTATTCCTTCCTTGTAATTTCTGTCAAAATAGACATGCTGTATAGTCGCAATGCTTTTGATATGTGTATATTTTTTGCTGCTTACACATGGATGTGTTCTTTTTGATGTGTATTATCTTATCTGTATTGCATACTTAATATTTTTTAGCCAACTGTGTCTGTCCACACCCTCTCAAAGGGGTCAACTCTCGTGCCTGCCATTGTCTTTCTTGATCCCTTTGTGAGGACAATGCCCGGCATGCATAGGCCACCCACGGCCTCTTATAAACTGGGGGGGTGGCACCGTTCCATCTTGATTGGTTGTGGTCCGCTCTTGGGTTAGACATTGGTGTCCCCAGCGAGGGTCCCACAGATCCTTGCTGGGCACTTCCTGCCTCTCTGTGTGTCAGTGTGTGTACAACTCGCAACGATGTCCCGCCCCCAATGGGTGGGGCTGACGCTGCAAGCCATGGATACAACACACCAGTCTGGAACACACACGCTCTGTTATGTGGTGACGGACATACATCCCACCCTCTCAGGTGGAGTTGTGTTGTCTGTTGGCTGCATTTTTTGCCTCCAGGATGTCCATATGTTAGCTCCATTTTCTCTTTTCTCTCTCTCTCTCTCTCCCCCTCCTATTGGTGGGTGGAGATAGCTCAGACTACTGAGTTAATTGATCACCTGGCTCTATTTATAAAAGAAACAAGGGAGGGAGGCGCCTCTAAGTGTAGTGTTAAAACAGTATAATTTATTGCACAAGATTAAAAATACTTACAAGACATAAGCGGTAGACATGCTCGTCATAAGTATGTAGTCCTGGCATTTCTACTATGTCTCACAGGCTCCTCGCATGATCCGGGTATCTGGGAAAGTTTTCTGGTGTGATGTTGTGCTGAATAGCTGCACATTCAGGAAAACTAGGAAGTAGTCAGCTCCATGCTGTCAGGCTTGAACCAGAAGAGAAAATGATCTTACCAGCAGGGGGCCGTGTGTATGTGTGTGTGTGTATATGTATATATGTATATGTGTGTGTGTGTGTGTGTGTGTGTGTGTGTGTGTGTGTGTGTGTGTGTGTATATATATGTGTGTGTATGTGTATCGTATTTATCGGCGTATAAAACACACTTTTTTCCCCTTAAAATCAGGGGAAAATCGCAGGTGCTTGTTATACGCCGATCTCCTGCGATCCGGAGCTGCCAGATTTTCAAAATCGCCAACCGCGATTTGAAAATGGCGCCGCTGGCGCCGAAATACACAGTGCCGGTCCTCGGCTCTTCTCAGCTACTTTCGTCTTCACTCGAGCGCCGCCCGAACCTAGCCGAGTGTACTCGGCTAGGTTCGGATAGCTCCGCTCGGGACTACAAGTGGAGCCGAAAGTAAACGAGAGCCGCCGAGAAGAGCCGAGGACCGGCTCTGTGTATTTCAGCGCCGGCGGCGCCATTTTCAAATCGCAGTCGGCGATTTTGAAAGACAGGGTGGCAGGGGTCCGGGATCACGGGATGCGAGGCTGCACTGGGGCGAGGCTGCACTGGGGCAAGGCTGCAATGATGGGCATTTAAATGTAAGTTTTTTTCCTTCAACTTCCTTCCTAAAAGTTTTTTTTTTTCCTTAAAATTCCCTCCTAAATTGGGGTGCGTGTTATACGCCGATAAATACTATATATATATATATATATATATATATATATATATATATATATATATATATATATATATATATATATATATATATATATATATATATATATATATATAATATATATATTAGTCATGGCCGAAATTGTTGGCACCCCAGATTTTTGTATTGATTGTATTTCTCACAGAAAAGTATTGCAGTAACACATGTTTGCTATACACATGTTCATTCCCTTTGTGTGTATTGGAACAAAACAAAAAAAGGAGGAAAAAAAGCAAATTGGACATAATGTCACACAAAACTCCAAAAATGGGCTGGTCAAAATTCTTGGCACCCTTAACTTAATATTTGGTTGTACACCCTTTGGAAAAAATAACTGAAATCAGTCGCTTCCTATAACCATCAATAAGCTTCTTAAACCTCTCACCCGGAATTTTGGACCACTCTTCCTTTGCAAACTGCTCCAGGTCTCTCTTATTGGAAGGGCGCCTTTTTCCAACAGCAATTTTAAGATCTCTCCACAGGTGTTCAATGGGATTTAGATCTGGACTCATTGCTGGCCACTTTAGAACTCTCCAGCGCTTTGTTGCCATCCATTTCTGGGTGCTTTTTGACGTATATTTGGGGTCATTGTCCTGCTGGAAGACCCAAGATCTCGGACGCAAACCCACCTTTCTGACACTGGGCTCTACAGTGCGACCCAAAATCCTTTGGTAATCCTCAGATTTCATGATGCCTTGCACATTCAAGGTACCCAGTGCCAGAGGCAGCAAGACAACACCAAAACATCATTGAACTTCCACCATATTTCACTGTAGGTACTGTGTTCTTTTCTTTGTAGGCCTCATTCCTTTTTCGGTAAACAGTAGAATGATGTGCTTTACCAAAAAGCTCTATCTTGGTCTCATCTGTCCACAAGACGTTTTCCCAGAAGGATTTTGGCTTACTCAAGTACATTTTGGCAAACTGTAGTCTTGCTTTTTTATGTCTGTGTCAGCAGTGGGGTCCTCTTGGGTCTCCTGCCATAGCGTTTCATTTAAATGTCGACGGATAGTTTGCGCTGCTGCTGATGCTCCCTCAGCCTGTAGGACAGCTTGAATTTATTTGGAACTTGTTTGGGGCTGCTTATCCACCATCCGGACTATCCTGCATTGCAACCTTTCATCAATTTTTCTCTTCCATCCACGGCCAGAGATTAGCTACAGTGCCATGGGTTGCAAACTTCTTGATAATGTTGCGCGCCGTGGACAAAGGCAAATCTAGATCTCTGGAGATGGACTTGTAACCTTGAGATTGTTGATATTTTTCTACAATTTTGGTTCTCAAGTCCTCAGACAGTTCTCTTCTCCTCTTTCTGTTGTCCATGCTTAGTGTGGCACACACAGACACACACAATGCAAAGACTAATGTCGCGTACACACGGGCAGACTTTTCGAACGGACCGGTCTGACAAACTTTCCAGCGGACTTTCGACAGACTTTTGACAGACTTCCGACGGACTTTTTAACGAACGGACTTGCCTACACACGATCACACCAAAGTCAGACGGATTCGCGCGTGATGACGTACACTGGACTAAAACAAGGAAGTTGATAGCCAGTAGCCAATAGCTGCCCTACCGTTGGTTTTTGTCCATCGGACTAGCATACAGACGAGTGGATTTCTGGGTCTGGCAGAGTTATGACATAAAGATTTGAAGCATGTTCCAAATCTAAAGTCCGTCAGATTTGCGACTGGAAAAGTCCGCTGAAGATCCGGTGAAGCCCACACATGATCAGATTGTCTGCCAGATTTGGTCCGTCGGCATCCATCAGACCAGTCCGGTGGAAAAGTCCGACATCAACGCTTATTGGACCGAGGTTATAACGAATCTGTTATACACCAAGGACTAGAAAGGGTTTTGACGATGGACAGAGAGGAATTACTGTCAGAAAAGCCTAAAACTGAGAGAGAGCATAAAAATAAAAATAACAAACCTCATCAATCTTACAACTCTAGGAATAGAAAAACGGGTAAACCTATCACATTTGTAACCACATTTTCCCAAGAATATAATCAAATAGTCAGAATAAAAAAAAAAGAATCTGCCAATATTACATAAAGATTTGAATGAAATTCTGCAAGCAGGTTGCTTTTTTTCTAGCCGACGTGCGCCCACACTGGGGACTGCACTATCGCCTAGTCTATTTTCATCCAAACAATGCCAATCCACCTGGCTCCCCTATCCTGGCAGTTACCCTTATAATATAAAAACCTGTAGGTACTGTAACTTGTGTGATCTGGGTAAAACATTTGTTGCTACAGGTGAAGAGTTTACTATACAGCAATACATCAACTGTGGCACAAACTATGTAATTTACCTGATCACCTGTATTTCATGCAGCCTCCAATATGTAGGCTGTACCACAAGTCCTTTGAGAGCCGTATAGGGGAACATTACTGTGACACAATTAACCCAAATGCTAGAAACATTTTGAATGCAACAAATCACTTTAGGGAATGTCACCAGGGCGATCTCTCCTCTTTCTGCTTTAGAGGAATAGAACGGTTGTCTCACTCGCCCCGAGGAGGTGACAGGGAGAGAAGGCTACTGGGGAGAGAAGCATGGTGGATTTTTAGATTAAAAACTAGATCGCCTCCTCTTTCTCTGTTTTCCTCCTCTGGTGTCTTTTTCACATACCTGAATTATTATTTTTATTTTATTTTTTACTTTTTGTATCTAATGTTTTTTGTATTTCATGGTGTGTTCTAATCATGCATATGTGCATGAGTGCATGCATGAGTGTGTGCACACATGTACTTATTATCACTATAAGGTGTGTGACAAATAGTAGCATACATATGGATCACTCAAAATGCAGTATAGCTGATTCCCCTTTTTTGGATAATTGCCTGTAGTCAATTAAGACAATTAATGGTCCAGTGATCCTTGGAGCTACTATTTATTTTCCCAAGGCATCTTTCAGGACAGCACCTGAGAGATAGCGACTCCTCCCACCGGAAATAGGAAACGCCTTCTTCTTCCAAACTTTAAAGGGAGGCACCTCCCCACCATACCTCAGTTTGTGTTTCCTCCGGCCCGGAGGGAACATCTTTGGGAGGGGAGTCAAGGTCTCTCAGGTGCTCCTGGGAGACGAGGCTTCCTTCTCTCTTTCTCCACAGGAGACGGCTGTCCTCCCGGCCTACCCAAGCTTCTGCAGCGGTAGCAATCAGGCTCCTCTTCCCCTCCTGGTACTCGGTGAGAGCCGTAGACCCGGTGACCAGCGCGGTCGTAGAGAGCGGCGGTGCGTGTGCGCCGCCGCCATTTTTTGACGGCAGTCGCGCTGGAAGTGACAAGGCGGGTCACTGGGTCAACGAAAACATCATTTCCGGCGTGGACACAAGGGGGGAGGAAGGAGGACAGGAACTGGTGCCTACTTCCGCTTCCGATCCGGTGCAGATGCACTATGGGAGTCCGGAAGCGGTATATGAAGCCACAGGTGGAAAGCTGCACACCGGAGATGGAGGACTCAGCGTCTGCAGCGGTGGGGACAGGCACAGGCGCCAGTAAAGCTCAGGTAGGAGCAGCAGTTAAGACTGCCTTTCTTCCTTTTCCTGGGTTTGGTCTATACCTTTTTTTCTCTACCCCCTAGTGGCAAGGGGCCTGTCTGGGCACTAGAGGCTGACTGGTTTCTTCTTAGTGCACCTGTGGGTGATTCTTGTATAGCTGAGACTGGGTCTCACTAAAAGGTCCTCTTTTTTTTTTTCCTTTTTTTTTTTTTCTCTCACAGGCTAAAAGCTCTGACCCAAAAAAGAGATGTCCTTCTTGCAGGGCCAAAATGGGAGAAAATTGGAAAAAAGCCCTATTCAGTACATGCATCGCTTCTTTAGTTAAGGAGGAATCAGCTTTGGTTTGTGATGACCTGGTTGCCTCTGTAAAGAAGGAACTATACGCCACGATTCAGACTTTTCTTGACTCTTTAGTCAATCCAGCTGCTAGTCAGCCATCCACTTCTGAGGTTTCTCAGGGTTCTATTTCTATCTCCATGGTAGAAGCTTTACCTGAAGACCCCTCAATCAGGGAAGAGCAGTCTCCTGCTCCTTCCATTAAAGACTCGGAGGAGGAGGGTGAGGAGGCGGAGGTGGCTCCTTCCAAATTTAAGCTTTCCCTAGAGGAGGTGGACGGGCTCCTTAAGGCTATTCATGTTACACTCGGCCTAAGTGAGGAAAAGAAGGAATTATCTCTTCATGACCGCATGTATGCAGGGTTAAATGAGCCTAAGGGGCGAACATTTCCGGTCCATTCGGTCATTTCTGACGCCATTACTAAAGAATGGCAAGATCCAGAAAAAAGCCCCTTTTTTTCCAGAGCCCACAAAAGGCGCTTCCCTTTTGAGGAGGACCCTTCTGCGGTGTAGAATAAGGTGCCCAGGTTGGATGCTGCATTTTCACAGGTCTCAAGATCCACAGACCTGTCTTTTGAAGACATGGGGGTTCTGAGGGATCCAATGGACAAACGCATGGACCTTTTGCTCAAGAGATCATGGCAATCAATCATGAGCAATTTAAAACCAGCAATGGCCACAACATGTGTAGCCAGGAATCTGGAATACTGGGTGAACCAACTTAGATCTCATATAGTGGCAGATTCTCCCAAGCAGGAGATCTTAGATTCTTTTCAGATGCTTCGGCCGAAGCTATCAAAATGTCAGCTAGGTCTGCGGCTTTAACAAATGCTGCAAGAAGAGCTTTATGGCTAAAAACCTGTCCAGGGGATACAGCTTCAAAGAGCAAGCTTTGTGGTATTCCCTTTTCAGGTGACCTTCTTTTTGGCCCTGATCTAGATAATATCCTAGACAGAACTGCCGATTAAAAAGAAGTCCTTCCCGGTCAAAAAGAAAAAGCAGGCCCCCAAAAAAACCACCAGGAAGATTTCGATTAATTCTCAATTTAAAGCCACTAAACATAGCCATCAAATACAGAAAGTTCAAGATGGACTCAATTTTCACTGCCAGAAATCTTCTGACTCCAGGTTGTTTCATGGCGTCAGTGGATTTAAAAGATGCATACCTGCATATTCCAATCTCGTCCCAGTCCCAGAGGTTTCTCAGGTTGGCGGTAAGGATGGAAGGCAGAATTCAGCATCTACAATTCAGAGCCTTACCCTTCAGGCTATCATCCGCACCCTGAATTTTCACCAAGGTAATGGCAGAGGCCCTAGCTCCGCTTCGTCTTCAGTGAATCGCAGTAATTCCTTACTTAGACGATCTGCTATTTTTCACCCCCTCAAGAGAGGAATTGAGGAGCAATTTAGGCAGAGCATGCAGCCATCTGGAGTCTCTAGGATGGATCCTAAATCTCCAAAAATCTTCCCTGAAACCATCTCAGGAGATTCGGTTTCTAGGATATATGATAAATTCGGTAAGCCAAAGAATTTTTCTTCAGAGAAGAAGGAAAAAATCCAGGAGACAGTGTCTTTTTTGCAGACCAACCAGCAGCTGATGGTAAGACGGGTCATGTCAGCTCTGGGTGTTCTGACTTCGTCAATGCCAGCTGTTCAGTGGGCAAGACTACACTTCAGACATCTGCAGGCCTTTCTTCTGAGATCTTGGGATCACAATTTGGAATCCCTAGAATCAGAGGTAAAGATTCCAACCCAGGTGAAGAGGTCACTATGGTGGTGGAAGAGGCAGGATATCCTATCGGAGGGGTTAGTCTGGGCCTTTCCAATCTGAAAAAGACTGACAACCGATGCCAGTTCCTGGGGTTGGGGAGCCCGCCTAGGAAAAGGTTTCACTCAGGGAAACTGGTCCAGGAAAGAGGCGACAAGGTCCTTAAACTGGAGAGAGCTCAAGGCGATCGACTTGGCTCTGAAGTCATTTGCTCAGGGGCTTCAGGCTCAGCATGTTCAAATACTAACAGACAATGCCACGGCCATGGCTTATATAAACAGGCAGGGAGGTACAAGGAGCAAATTGCTGCAAGTACTAGCCATGAGCATTCTCCGATGGGCAGAAGGACACTTGCTGTCTCTATCAGCAGTCCATCTAAAGGGATCCCTGAACAGGGTGGCGGATTTCCTGAGCAGAAACCCCATTCAGGAAGCAGAATGGTCACTGAACCCAGAGGTTTTCACTATGATTGCCGAAAAGTGGGGGCTGCCAGAGGTGGACCTGTTCGCCACAAAAGAGAATGCCTTGGTTCCGCAATTTTTTTCCCTAAACAATCGAGACGGGTCACTAGGGACAGATGCTCTGGCGTATCCATGGAAATTCCATCTTTGCTACGCTTTCCCCCCATTCCAGTTAATTCAGAAGGAAATGGTACCAGTCATCCTAATCACGCTCTTTTGGCCAAAAAGGGCCTGGTTTTCAACCGTTCTGAAAATAGCAGTCAGGCCTTATTGGCATCTGCCCCTCAGGCACGATTTACTATTTCAGGGTCCAGTAAATCACCCAGAGGTAGCCACTCTGGCGCCCACAGCCTGGTATCTGAAGAGCAGCTCTTAAAGAGCAAGGGTTTTTCCAACCAGTTAATTGCAACACTATTATCAAGTAGGAAAAAGGTGACTAGGAATATTTATTCCAAGGTCTGGAAGGTTTATAATACATGGTGTAATTCATCTGCCCTGGACCCAGGGAGTCTTGTTACCATTCTAGAATTTTTACAAGTTGGAGCTGACAAGGGACTAGCAGTTAGTACCTTGAAGGTGGGTTGCTGTGCTAGCAGTATTCTTAGAAAGATCTGTGGCCTCAGATCCATTGGTAACCAGATTTTTTAGATCCCTTACGAGATCCAGACCAGCACCACTTAAGAAGTTTCCCAAATGGGATCTGTCAATAGTCCTTCAGTCCTCTAACAAGGAGTCCCTTTGAACCCTTGGAAGAAGCGCCACTCGGATATCTCACTTTTAAGTCTGTGTTTCTGATTGCCATGGTCTCTGCACGCAGGATCAGTGAGCTTAATGCTTTATCAATTAAGGAACCCTATTTGTCTATCTTCCCAGATAGGGTTATACTTAGAACAGATCAGAAATTCTTACCAAAGGTAGCTTCAGTACAGAATCGTGTTCAAGACATTGTACTTCCGACCTTCTGCCCCAACCCAGCAGGAGAGGAGACTTGTTTCCACATGTTGGATGTTAGAGTTTTGTTATGTTGGAAAGAACAAAGCTCTTTAGGCATTCAGATTCACTGTTCGTGCTATTTTCGGGCAACAGGAAAGGTTGCCAGGCTTCTAAGATTTCTTTAGCAAGGTGGCTGAAACTAGCCATTTCAGAGGCTTATTCGCATGCAGGTGTGTCTCCTCCAGCAGGAATTTCTGCACACTCAACAAGAGCACTAGCGGCCACTTGGGCAGAGAGAGCTGGTGCCACCCCTGAACAGATTTG
This sequence comes from Aquarana catesbeiana, assembly GCF_042186555.1. Classification (NCBI taxonomy): domain Eukaryota; kingdom Metazoa; phylum Chordata; class Amphibia; order Anura; family Ranidae; genus Aquarana; species Aquarana catesbeiana. Next base: position 174,513,504 of record NC_133330.1, read on the forward strand.
CAAGGCGGCAACATGGTCGAGTTTTCACACATTCGTGAAACATTACAGGCTGGACCTCGCATCTGCTAGTGATCAGGCGTTTGGCAGAAAGGTCCTGCAAGCTGTTGTCCCGCCCTAAGGGGGTAAGTCTGTTATCCTCTCAGGTGCTGTCCTGAAAGACTCCTTGGGAAAAACCAAGTTAGACTTACCGGTAACTTGTTTTCCAGAAGTCTTTCAGGACAGCAACATCCCGCCCTACTGTATTGTATATACTATGCTGTGACTAACGTATGTGTTTGTGTTCCAGCCGGGGCCGGAGGTCCTTCTCTACTACAACTGAGGTATGGTGGGGAGGTGCCTCCCTTTAAAGTTTGGAGGAAGAAGGTGTTTCCTATTTCCGGTGGGAGGAGTCGCTATCTCTCAGGTGCTGTCCTAAAAGACTTCTGGAATACAAGTTACCGGTAAGTCTAACTTGGTTTTTCAAAGTTTCATGTCTGTAATGTGGTTATGACTAAGGCCTTATAGGCTGAAACGCGTCAACTGTTCTTATTTGCGTTTGGTCACTGTGGCTTGTCAATAAATATTATACTTAAGAGCAATCACCGGAGTGCGTATCAACTTTTCCTCATTTACCTACTCAGCCAGCGACTGTGGATCGAGCACCTGGGATCTCTGCTTTCTATGTGATGTATGGGTAGTAGCACTGACTTTTTTGTTTATATATGCTGGTGACATAATTTCCTCTTCCGGTTCAAGCTGGACAGCATGGAGCTGACTACTTCCTGGTTTTTCCTAAATGTGCAGCTATATTCAGCAACATCACACCAGAACCTTTCCCAGCTACCCAGATCGTGCGAGGAGCCTGTGGGACGTAGTAGAACTGCCAGAACTACATACTTATGACGAGCATTACTCCCACTTATATCTTGTAAGTGTTTTTTAATCTTGTGCAATAAATGATACTGTTTTAATACTACACTCAGAGGCGCCTCCCCTCCCCTTCTTTCTTTTATATGTTTTGCAGAGTTGCTGGACACACTCTGAGGATGGCTGCCCCTTTTTAAATCACCCCCTTACTGTAGTTCAACTTTGTTTTTACCTAAAGACTGACTAATCAAATGTACATTATTACAAACTAAGGGCATTGCCTCCTGGAGCGCCAGATACCCAATTTACCTCCACTTGGCTCTATTTATAGATTGCTGCTGGAGGTAATTAATATCTGTCCTAACCACATAGCAGCTGAGGAGGCTGTTTTGTGTCTCTCTTGCTGCCATACCAAATACTCACCATATGACGGTAAGGAGATTATATGCATTTACCTGATCTTCTGTGATGTTACTATCTTATATTACTGTAGCGCTGGTAGATTTATGATCTACCATCTGATAGGTAAATTTAGTGAATTACTCGTTATAGGAAGTTAGATTTGCCTCTTTTCCAGCTTGGCTGACGTTGCGTGTGGTTCCACATTGTGCCGGTGGGTGTCGTCACCATCGGCGGGTGTTGGAAAAGCGGATGAGTGCTCCTCTGTGCCGGAGACAACTCGGTGGAAGTGGTCCTCCAAGTTGCATTCTGGGAGAGGGTATTTTTGGGACAGACGCCATGTTTAGGGGTTGGTTTTCAGCCACCTGCTGGCCCCTCCTGACTGACAGGTATGTGTTAGGAGTACTACCTCGCAGCGTCCTGCGTTCCTGGAGGCCCGTGTCGCTGCGGTGCGTGGGAGGGTCCAGAAGCCTGTCTGGGGCCTACCACAGCAGTCGAGGAATGGTCCTGAGCTGTCTATCCAGAGTGAAGAAGCTGGGACAACTGAGAAGATCCCAGGGGAGGACCCGTCATGGAAGGATCATGTAGAGTGCTGGTCTGGAGAGGGGGCCTGATGACTCGGTTGGAGGACGTATCCTGAAGTATTCTTATTGCATGGTACTGCTGGGTTGGCTTAAAGGTTCAAGTACTGTGTCTGATCATCGCAAACCAATACATCCTGTGGCAGAGGATCCTACAGGTTTAATTCAAGCAAGTCTGTGGCAGAGGACTTCTTGTTCGTGCTACGTAACTGGCTGCTAGGCAAGTGAGAGAGGCCTATCCAGGCAAGCAAAGATCGGGTCCCCACAAAAAGGGGATTGCATTCAATTACAGTAGTCAACTTTAAAAGATGTTCTAAAGAAACCTAAAGAAAGGTACCGTATTTATCGGCGTATAACACGCACCCCAATTTAGGAGGGGAATTTTAAGGAAAAAAAAACTTACATTTAAACGCCCATCATTGCAGCCTTGTCAGTGCAGCCTTGTCAGTGCAGCCTTGTCAGTGCCAGCCTTGTCAGTGCAGCCATGTCAGTGCAGCCATGTCAGTGCAGCCTTGTCAGTGCAGCCTTGTCAGTGCAGCCTTGTCAGTGCAGCCTTGTCAGTGCAGCCTTGTCAGTGCAGCCTTGTCAGTGCAGCCTTGTCAGTGCAGCCTTGTCAGTGTGCAGCCTTGTCAGTGCAGCTTCCCCAGTGCAGCCTTGTCAGTGCAGCCTTGTCAGTGCAGCCTTCCCCAGTGCAGCCTTGTCAGTGCAGCCTTGTCAGTGCAGCCTTTGATAGTGCAGACTTCCCCAGTGCAGCCTTGTCAGTGCAGACTTCCCCAGTGCAGCCTTGTCAGTGCAGACTTCCCCAGTGCAGACTTCCCCAGTGCAGCTTGTCAGTGCAGACTTCCCCAGTGCAGCCTTCCCCAGTGCAGACTTCCCCAGTGCAGCCTTCCCCAGTGCAGACTTCCCCAGTGCAGACTTCCCCAGTGCAGCCTTGCCCCCAGTGATCCCAGCCATTCTGGGCTTCAAAAATCGCCGATCGCGATTTGAAAATGGCGGCCGCCGGCGTCGAAATACACAGAGCCGGTCCTCGGCTCTTTCCGGCGGCATCTCGTTCACTTTCGGCTCCACTCGTAGTCCCGAGCGGAGCTATCCGAACCTAGCCGAGTAGGTTCGGGATAGCTCCGCTCGGGACTACGAGTGGAGCCGAAGATGAACGAGAGCCGCCGGGAAGAGCCGAGGACCGGCTCTGTGTATTTCGGCGCCGGCGGCGCCATTTTCAAATCGGCGGTCGGCGATTTTGAAAATGTGACAGGTCGGGGATCGCAGGGGATCGGCGTATAACACGCACCTGCGATTTTCCCCTGGTTTTAAGGGGAAAAAAGTGCGTAATACGATATGCGATAAATACGGTATTTGAACTTCCCTGCAGTTTTCCTTCATTACTTGGTTCAATAAAGCATTGAAAACGTACTCAAGTGTTGGTGCTTATATCGTCCAGAGGTAAACTCAACGGAACCCTAGACCCGGTGCCGGTGAAACAGAGGTATCGAGAGTGAAGGTAACAGCCCGCTTAAACCAGCAGCTCCACCGAGAGTTAGTGCTACATTACTGATTGAGTTTATCCAACCTCATGTGCATTTTTGCCATTTGCTAGATTTTTTTAGCATTATAATTAAATCATTGGATGCATTTATTGCATCTCTATTTTTTTTATTTTTTTGGATATATATATATTATATATATATATATATATATATATATATATATATATATATATATATATATATATATATATATATATATATATATATATATATATATATATATATATATTCTATCTCTCTCTCTCTCTCTCTCTCTCTCTCTCTCTCTCTCTCTCTCTCTCTCTCTCCT